>NC_069505.1:492932017-492934517 GCF_027579735.1 Bombina bombina | reverse complement strand
GAGAGAGAGAGAGAGGGAGAGAGCAAGCTCAGAGAGAGAGAGAGAGAGAGGGAGAGGGCGAAAGGGAGAGGAAGGGGTCGAGAGAGAGGGAGGGAGAGGGAGAGAGAGGGAGAGAGAGAGCTCGACAGAGAGAGAGAGAGGGAGAGAGAGCTCGACAGAGACAGAGAGAGAGAGAGAGAGAGAGAGACAGAGAGAGAGAGACAGAGAGAGAGAGACAGAGAGAGGGAGGGAGAGAGCAAGATCAGACAGAGAGAGGGAGGGAGAGAGCAGGATCAGACAGAGAGAGGGAGGGAGAGCAAGATCAGACAGAGAGATGGAGAGAGCAAGATCAGACAGAGAGAGGGAGAGAGCAAGATCAGACAGAGAGAGAGAGCTCTGACATAGAGAGAGGGAGAGAGCTAGATCAGACAGGGAGGGAGGGAGAGAGCAAGATCAGACAGAGAGAGGAAGGGAGAGAGCAATCTCAGACAGAGAGAGGGAGGGAGAGAGCAAGCTCAGACAGAGAGAGGGAGGGAGAGAGCAAGCTCAGACAGAGAGAGAGAGGGAGAGAGAGCTCGACAGAGAGAGAGAGAGAGAGAGAGAGAGAGAGAGAGAGAGCTCGACAGAGAGAGAGAGAGAGGGAGAGAGAGCTCGACAGAGAGAGAGAGAGAGGGAGAGAGAGCTCGACAGAGAGAGAGAGGGAGAGAGAGCTCGACAGAGAGAGAGAGGGAGAGAGAGCTCTACAGAGAGAGAGAGGGAGAGAGAGCTCGACAGAGAGAGAGAGGGAGAGAGAGCTCGACAGAGAGAGAGAGAGGAGAGAGAGCTCGACAGAGAGAGAGAGGGAGAGAGAGCTCGACAGAGAGAGAGAGAGGGAGAGAGAGCTCGACAGAGAGAGAGAGAGAGGAGAGAGAGAGCTCGACAGAGAGAGAGAGAGAGAGCGAGAGAGAGCTCGACAGAGAGAGAGAGGGGGAGAGAGAGCTCGACAGAGAGAGAGAGAGGGGAGAGAGAGCTCGACAGAGAGAGAGAGGGAGAGAGAGCTCGACAGAGAGAGAGAGGGAGAGAGAGCTCGACAGAGAGAGAGAGGGAGAGAGAGCTCGACAGAGAGAGGGAGAGAGAGCTCGACAGAGAGAGAGAGGGGAGAGAGAGCTCGACAGAGAGAGAGAGGGAGAGAGAGCTCTGACAGATGAGAGAGAGGGAGAGAGAGTCGAGAGAGAGCTCGACAAGAGAGAGAGAGGGAGAGAGAGCTCGACAGAGAGAGAGAGGGAGAGAGAGCTCGACAGAGAGAGAGAGAGGGAGAGAGAGCTCGACAGAGAGAGAGAGGAGAGAGAGCTGCGACACAGAGAGAGAGAGAGGGAGAGAGAGCTCGACAGAGAGAGAGAGAGAGGGAGAGAGAGCTCGACAGAGAGAGAGAGAGAGAGAGAGAGGGAGAGCTCGACAGAAGAGAGAGAGGGAGAGAGAGCTCGACAGAGAGAGAGAGGGAGAGAGAGATGAGAGAGATCGTCAGAGAGAGAGGGAGGTGGCGACAGAGAGAGAGAGAGGGAGAGAGAGCTCGACAGAGACGAGAGAGGAGAGATGATGGAGAGTAGAGCTCGACAGAGGAGAGACGAGCAGAGGGAGAGAGAGCTAGACAGAGAGAGAGAGAGGTGGAGAGAGGAGAGAGAGCTCGACAGAGAGAGAGAGAGAAGACAGAGAGAGAGAGGAGGGCAGAGAGGCCTCGACAGAGAAGAGAGGGAGAGAGAGCTCGACAGAGAGAGAGAGGGGGAGAGAGCTCGACAGAGAGAGGGAGAGAGGGAGAGAGAGCTCGACAGAGAGAGAGAGAGAGGAGAGAGAGAGAGGGAAGAGAGAGCTCGACAGAGAGGGGAGAGGGAGGTGCGAAGAGAGAGAGAGAGAGAGGGAGAGAGAGCTCGACAGAGAGAGAGAGAGGAGAGAGAGCTCGACAGAGAGAGAGAGAGGAGGGAGAGAGAGCTCGACAGAGAGAGAGAGGGAGAGAGAGCTCGACAGAGAGAGAGAGTGAGAGAGAGCTCGACAGGAGAGAGAGAGGGGAGAGAGAGCTCGACAGAGAGAGAGAGGGGGGAGAGAGAGCTCGACAGAGAGAAGAGAGAGAGAGAGAGAGGTGAAGAGCTCGACAGAGAGAGAAGAGAGAGGGAGAGTGATTCGACAGAGAGGAGGAGGAGAGTTAGCTTGACATGGGTTTGGGGGGAGGTGAGAGAGAGGGAGAGTGAGCTTGACAGAGAGAGAGAGGGAGAGAGAGCTTGACAGAGAGAGAGAGAGGGAGAGAGAGCTCGACAGAGAGAGAGCTCGACAGAGAGAGAGCTCGACAGAGAGAGCTCGACGGAGAGAGAGAGGGAGAGAGCAAGATCAGACAGAGGAGGGAGGGAGAAGCAATATCAGACAGAGAGAGGGAGTGGAGAGAGCAAGATCCAAAGAAAAAAAACAGAGAGAGGAGGGAGAGAGCAAGATCATACAGAGAGAGGGAGGGGGGAGAGAGCAAGATCAGACAGAGAGAGAGAGAGAGAGAGAC
>NC_069505.1:492907017-492924517 GCF_027579735.1 Bombina bombina | reverse complement strand
GAGAGAGCTCGACAGAGTAGAGAGGGAGAGAGAGCTCGACAGAGTAGAGAGGGAGAGAGAGCTCGACAGAGTAGAGAGGGAGAGAGAGCTCGACAGAGTAGAGAGGGAGAGAGAGCTCGACAGAGTAGAGAGGGAGAGAGAGCTCGACAGAGTAGAGAGGGAGAGAGAGCTCGACAGAGTAGAGAGGGAGAGAGAGCTCGACAGAGTAGAGAGGGAGAGAGAGCTCGACAGAGTAGAGAGGGAGAGAGAGCTCGACAGAGTAGAGAGGGAGAGAGAGCTCGACAGAGTAGAGAGGGAGAGAGAGCTCGACAGAGTAGAGAGGGAGAGAGAGCTCGACAGAGTAGAGAGGGAGAGAGAGCTCGACAGAGAGAGAGAGCTCGACAGAGAGAGAGAGCTCGACAGAGAGAGAGGGAGAGAGCTTGACAGAGAAAGAGAGCGCTTGACAGAGAGGGAGAGAGAGCTCGACAGAGAGAGAGGGAGGGATAGCAGGGGAGACACAGCTAGAGAGAACAAAACAAAGTGCGAAAATAGATTAAAGAGAGCAGGGTTGAGACGGAGAAAGAAGAAAAAAGAAGCAACAGAGAAAGCGAGTGACAAAAAAACTAAAGCTAAAAACAGACAGAGGCACAGACAGAGAGAGGGCAAGGGACAGAAGGAAGGATTTTTAACAGATGGAAAAAAGAACAAACATTAGTAAATAAAAGGAAAGGAGATGGGCAGATATGTTGAAGAGAGTGGAGGGTTTAGAACATCAGAGATACAGATAAACATAGTGGAAGAAGGAAGTATGAATGAAAAAGGGGGAGGTGTAAAGTAAGAGGGAGCTGGCAGATGCACGATATGGAAGTTCACATTATTAAAGCCCCGGGCTCCCTCTCTCACCCTCCCACTCTGTGCGCTCATTCTATGAAGTGCCAGGGGGAGCTGGAGCTATTTGTTCAATTTTAATGAATCTCTTAACATCCTTTTTATTAAATTGTCTCCAGCTCACTATGTGCCCGGGAGGGATCCCACATCACACAGCAAAAACAAGAAGGGGATGGCATCAGGGAGGATCGAGAGATGGAATCACAGGAGGGAGCTATAGGGCACAGTGTCTGTCCGTCCTACTGCAGGTTACACAGTGACACAGACAGGGGGGAGCTATAGGGTATTATCTGCCTGTCCTACTGCAGGTAACACAGTGACACAGACAGGGGAGCTATAAGGCATGGTGTCTGTCCGTCCTACTGCAGGGTAACACAGTGACACAGACAGGGGAGCTATAAGGCATGGTGTCTGTCCGTCCTACTGCAGGGTAACAGTGACACAGACAGGAGGAAGCTATAGGGCATGGTATCTGTCCATCCTACTGCAGGGTAACACAGTGACACAGACAGGGGAGCTATAAGGCATGGTGTCTGTCCGTCCTACTGCAGGGTAACACAGTGACACAGACAGGAGGAAGCTATAGGGCATGGTATCTGTCCATCCTACTGCAGGGTAACACAATGACACAGACAGGAGGAAGCTATAGGGTATGGTATCGGTCCATCCTACTGCAGGGTAACACAGTGACAAAGACAGGAGGGGAACTATAGCGCCTAGTGTCTGTCCGTCCTACTGCAGGTAACACAGTGACACAGACAGGGCGAGCTATAGGGCATAGTGTCTGTCCGTCCTACTGCAGGTAACACAGTGACAGAGACTGGGGGAGCTATAGGGCATAGTGTCTGTCCATCCTACTGCAGGGGAACATAGTGACACAGACAGGGGGAGCTATAGGGCATAGTGTCTGCCCATCCTACTGCAGGGTAACATAGTGACACAGACAGGGGGAGCTATAGGGCATAGTGTCTGTCCGTCCTACCGCAGGGGAACATAGTGACACAGACAGGGGGAGCTATAGGGTATAGTGTCTCTCCGTCCTACTGCAGGGTAACACAGTGACACAGACAGGGGAGCTATAAGGCATGGTGTCTGTCCATCCTACTGCAGGGTGACATAGTGACACAGACGGGGGGAGCTACAGGCCATGGTGTCTGTCCGTCCTACTGCAGGTAACAGTGACACAGACAGGGCGAGCTATAGGGCATAGTGTCTGTCGTCCTATCGCAGGGAAACATAGTGACACAGACAGGGGGAGCTATAGGGCATTGTTACCTGCAGTAGGACGGACAGACACACAGTGACACAGACAGTGGGGGAGCTATAGGACATGGTGTCTGTCTGTCCTACTACAGGTAACACAGTGACACAGACAGGGGAGCTAAAGAGCATGGTGTCCATCCTATTGCAGGTAACACAGTTACACAGATAGGGGGAGCTATAGGGCATAGGGCCTCTACACCCCACCGCTGGGTGACAAGCAGGAGGCAGCTATAGTCATTGTATCTGTCCCTCCACTGCAGGGTGGCACAGTGACACAGTCAAGATGGAGCTATAGGGCATGTTTTCTGTCTCTCCCGCTGCAGGGTTGCATATGGTGTCTGTCTGTCCCACTGACAACAGAGGCAAGAAGGAGTCCTCAGTCTGTTTTTCTGCAGGGTAACAGTGACAGACAGGAGGAAGCAATGGGGCATTGTGTCCGTACGTCCCAATGTGGGGTGATGCAGTGGCACAGACACAAGGGGACAGTAGGGCATGCTGTCTGTCCGTCCCACTTTGAAGTGACAAAAATTACATAGATATAAGGGAGCTATGGGGCATGGTGTCTGTCCAACTGAAGTGTGATGCAGAGAAGAGTGTGTTCTCTGTCCATTTCTCTGCGTGGTGACACAGTGACATGGGCAGGTGGGAGTTATAGAGCATGGTGTCTGTCGCCCCGCAGTGTGTCCAAGACAAGAAGGAGTCATGAAGCATGATGGTTTCTGTCAATTTCTCGGCAGGGTTACACAGTATAGGATATGAAGTCTGTCCCTTCACTGTAGGGTGACACATAGAAGTTGGAGGTGTAAGACATAAATTTCAGACCTACCCACTGCAGGGTGACATGAGGCACAGACAGGAGGGAACTATGAGAGGTGGGATCTGTCTCTGCCTCTACAGGGTGACACCGACAGGAAGGACATAAAGTTTATTGTCCCCCACTGCAGGGTGACAGACAAGAAGGACCTAAAGGACATATCTGCTTCTCTCCCAACAGGGTGACACAGACAGGAGGGAGCTATGGATCATGGGGTCTGTCCTTCCCCTGTAGAGTAAAACAGTGGAACTACGGGTCAAGGAGTTATCCTCTTTGCACAGTGCCACTGAGACAACTGCTGTCTCTCGGCCCTCACACCCTATTAGTATTCTACTCAGTCTCCAGCAGATCGTCAGACACAAAGCAAGATAAGGGAGTTCCAGCTGAGAGCGATTTGTACAGTGACGGGGGACGACGACGACATGGGGAACGCTTTGTGCAGTCTAACATTGCTTTTGGGCTGTTTAAGATTCAGATCCACACTAATAACATCTGGTGGTAAAAGCATGTGTCTGGTTTGTGCAGAAATAGCAGACACGGCTGCAGGAAAAGGGTGTAGTATCAAGCTTGTGTCTACAGGGTCCATAAATGAATAGCACGGGGGGTGCAAGGAGGCCTAGTGATTGTACTCTACACAGGGCATGGATCAGTACAGGAACAACAC
The DNA here is from genome assembly GCF_027579735.1 of Bombina bombina. NCBI lineage: Eukaryota > Metazoa > Chordata > Amphibia > Anura > Bombinatoridae > Bombina > Bombina bombina. Next base: position 492,920,909 of record NC_069505.1, on the reverse strand, counting down.
TGACAAGTGCAGGATTGAGATGCAGTGAAAGAGATGTGTCGGTCTGGGGGGGGGTCAGAATGGAAATATATTGATCAAGCTATGAGGTCAGTAGAACATAAATAACAGCAGGTTAGAGGTGAAATGCTGCAACTGTGTTTGTGGGGTCTGTTCGAGAACAAGAGAAAAGGAAGGGCGGGAGAACGGTGCCGAGACCGAGCATTGTGTATGGGATAAGTACAGGAATAGCACAGAGGACTGCAGGGGTGGGACAGTTGTACAGTGACAGAGCTATAGGTGTGAGATCAGTACAGCAATAGCACAGAGGACTGCAGGGTGGGACAGTTGTACAGTGACAGCCATAGGTGTGAGATCAGTACAGCAATAGCACAGAGGACTGCAGGGTGGGACAGTTGTACAGTGACAGAGCAGTATGTATGGTATTATTACAGGATAAGAACAGAGGACTGCAGGGGTGTGAGAGTTGTACAATGACAGCCATAGATGTGAGATCAGTACAGCAATAGCACAGAGGACTGCAGGGTGGGACAGTTGTACAGTGACAGAGCAGTATGTATGGTATAATTACAGGATAAGCACAGAGGACTGCAGGGTGGGACAGTAGTACAGTGACAGAGCTATAGGTGTGAGATCAGTACAGCAATAGCACAGAGGACTGCAGGGTGGGACAGTTGTACAGTGACAGAGCAGTATATATGGTATAATTACAGGATAAGCACAGAGGACTGCAGGGGTGGGACAGATGTACAGTGACAGCCATAGGTGTGAGATCAGTACAGGAATAGCACAGAGGACTGCAGGGTGGGACAGTTGTACAGTGACAGAGCAGTATGTATGGTATAATTACAGGATAAGCACAGAGGACTGCAGGGTGGGACAGTTGTACAGTGAGAGAGCTATAGATGTGAGATCAGTACAGGAATAGCACAGAGGACTGCAGGGTGGGACAGTTGTACAGTGACAGCCATAGGTGTGAGCTCAGTACTGGAATAGCACAGAGGACTGCAGAATGGGACAGTTGTACAGTGACAGAGCAGTATGTATGGTATATTTACAGGATAAGCACAGAGGACTGCAGGGGTGGGACAGTTGTACAGTGACAGCCATAGGTGTGAGATCAGTACAGGAATAGCACAGAGGACTGCAGGGTGGGACAGTTGTACAGTGACAGCCATAGGTGTGAGATCAGTACAGGAATAGCACAGAGGACTGCAGGGTGGGACAGTTGTACAGTGACAGAGCAGTATGTATGGTATAATTACAGGATAAGCACAGAGGACTGCAGGGGTGGGACAGTTGTACAGTGACAGAGCTATAGGCGTGAGATCAATACAGCAACAGCACAGAGGACTGCAGGGTGGGACAGTTGTACAGTGACATCCATAGGTGTGAGATTAGTACAGGAATAGCACACAGGACTGCAGGGTGGGACAGTTGTACAGTGACAGAGCAGTATGTATGGTATAATTACAGGATAAGCACAGAGGACTGCAGGGGTGGGAGAGTTGTACAGTGACAGCCATAGGTGTGAGATCAGTACAGGAATAGCACAGAGGACTGCAGGGTGTGAGAGTTGTACAGTGAAAGCCATAGGTGTGGGATAAGTACAGCAATAGCACAGAGGACTGCAGGGTGGGACAGTTTTACAGTGACAGCCATAGGTGCGAGATCAGTACAGCAATAGCACAGAGGACGCAGGGTGGGACAGTTGTACAGTGACAGCCATAGGTGTGAGATCAGTACAGGAATAGCACAGAGGACTGCAGGGGTGGGGCAGTTGTACAGTGACAGAGCTATAGATGTGAGATCAGTACAGCAATAGCACAGAGGACTGCATGGGTGGGGCAGTTGTACAGTGACAGCTATAGGTGTGAGATCAGTACCAGAATAGCACAGAGGACTGCAGGGTGGGACAGTTGTACAGTGACAGAGCTATAGGTGTGAGATCAGTACAGGAATAGCACAGAGGACTGCAGGGGTGGGACAGTTGTACAGTGACAGAGCAGTATGTATGGTATTATTACAGGATAAGAACAGAGGACTGCAGGGGTGTGAGAGTTGTACAGTGACAGCTATAGGTGCGAGATCAGTACCAGAATAGCACAGAGGACTGCAGGGTGGGACAGTTGTACAGTGACAGAGCTATAGGTGTGAGATCAGTACAGGAATAGCACAGAGGACTGCAGGGGTGGGACAGTTGTACAGTGACAGAGCAGTATGTATGGTATTATTACAGGATAAGAACAGAGGGCTGCAGGGGTGTGAGAGTTGTACAGTGACAGCTATAGGTGCGAGATCAGTACCAGAATAGCACAGAGGACTGCAGGGTGGGACAGTTGTACAGTGACAGAGCTATAGGTGTGAGATCAGTACAGGAATAGCACAGAGGACTGCAGGGGTGGGACAGTTGTACAGTGACAGAGCAGTATGTATGGTATTATTACAGGATAAGAACAGAGGACTGCAGGGGTGTGAGAGTTGTACAGTGACAGCCATAGGTGTGAGATCAGTACAGCAATAGCACAGAGGACTGCAGGGTGGGACAGTTGTACAGTGACAGAGCAGTATGTATGGTATTATTACAGGATAAGAACAGAGGACTGCAGGGGTGTGAGAGTTGTACAATGACAGCCATAGATGTGAGATCAGTACAGCAATAGCACAGAGGACTGCAGGGTGGGACAGTTGTACAGTGACAGAGCAGTATGTATGGTATAATTACAGGATAAGCACAGAGGACTGCAGGGTGGGACAGTAGTACAGTGACAGAGCAGTATATATGGTATAATTACAGGATAAGCACAGAGGACTGCAGGGGTGGGACAGATGTACAGTGACAGCCATAGGTGTGAGATCAGTACAGGAATAGCACAGAGGACTGCAGGGTGGGACAGTTGTACAGTGACAGAGCAGTATATATGGTATAATTACAGGATAAGCACAGAGGACTGCAGGGGTGGGACAGATGTACAGTGACAGCCATAGGTGTGAGATCAGTACAGGAATAGCACAGAGGACTGCAGGGTGGGACAGTTGTACAGTGACAGAGCAGTATATATGGTATAATTACAGGATAAGCACAGAGGACTGCAGGGGTGGGACAGATGTACAGTGACAACCATAGGTGTGAGATCAGTACAGGAATAGCACAGAGGACTGCAGGGGTGGGACAGTTGTACAGTGACAGCTATAGGTGTGAGATCAGTACAGGAATAGCACAGAGGACTGCAGGGTGGGACAGTTGTACAGTGACACAGCAGTATGCATGATATAATTACAGGAATCGCACAGAGGACTGCAGGGTGGGACAGTTGTACAGTGACAGAGCAGTATGCATGATATAATTACAGGAATCGCACAGAGGACTGCAGGGTGGGACAGTTGTACAGTGACAGAGCAGTATGCATGATATAATTACAGGAATCGCACAGAGGACTGCAGGGTGGGGCAGTTGTACAGTGACAGAGCTATAGGTGTGAGATCAGTACAGGAATAGCACAGAGGACTGCAGGGTGGGACAGTTGTACAGTGACAGAGCAGTATGTATGGTATAATTACAGGATAAGCACAGAGGACTGCATGGGTGGGACAGTTGTACAGTGACAGAGCTATAGGTGAGAGATTAGTACAGGAATAGCACAGAGGACTGCAGGGTGGGACAGTTGTACAGTGACAGAGCTATAGGTGTGAGATCAGTACAGGAATAGCACAGAGGACTGCAGGGGTGGGACAGTTGTACAGTGACAGAGCAGTATGTATGGTATTATTACAGGATAAGAACAGAGGACTGCAGGGGTGTGAGAGTTGTACAGTGACAGCCATAGGTGTGAGATCAGTACAGCAATAGCACAGAGGACTGCAGGGTGGGACAGTTGTACAGTGACAGAGCAGTATGTATGGTATTATTACAGGATAAGAACAGAGGACTGCAGGGGTGTGAGAGTTGTACAATGACAGCCATAGATGTGAGATCAGTACAGCAATAGCACAGAGGACTGCAGGGTGGGACAGTTGTACAGTGACAGAGCAGTATGTATGGTATAATTACAGGATAAGCACAGAGGACTGCAGGGTGGGACAGTAGTACAGTGACAGAGCTATAGGTGTGAGATCAGTACAGCAATAGCACAGAGGACTGCAGGGTGGGACAGTTGTACAGTGACAGAGCAGTATATATGGTATAATTACAGGATAAGCACAGAGGACTGCAGGGGTGGGACAGATGTACAGTGACAGCCATAGGTGTGAGATCAGTACAGGAATAGCACAGAGGACTGCAGGGTGGGACAGTTGTACAGTGACAGAGCAGTATATATGGTATAATTACAGGATAAGCACAGAGGACTGCAGGGGTGGGACAGATGTACAGTGACAGCCATAGGTGTGAGATCAGTACAGGAATAGCACAGAGGACTGCAGGGGTGGGACAGTTGTACAGTGACAGCTATAGGTGTGAGATCAGTACAGGAATAGCACAGAGGACTGCAGGGTGGGACAGTTGTACAGTGACACAGCAGTATGCATGATATAATTACAGGAATCGCACAGAGGACTGCAGGGTGGGACAGTTGTACAGTGACAGAGCAGTATGCATGATATAATTACAGGAATCGCACAGAGGACTGCAGGGTGGGACAGTTGTACAGTGACAGAGCAGTATGCATGATATAATTACAGGAATCGCACAGAGGACTGCAGGGTGGGGCAGTTGTACAGTGACAGAGCTATAGGTGTGAGATCAGTACAGGAATAGCACAGAGGACTGCAGGGTGGGACAGTTGTACAGTGACAGAGCAGTATGTATGGTATAATTACAGGATAAGCACAGAGGACTGCATGGGTGGGACAGTTGTACAGTGACAGAGCTATAGGTGAGAGATTAGTACAGGAATAGCACAGAGGACTGCAGGGTGGGACAGTTGTACAGTGACAGCTATAGGTGTGAGATCAGTACAAGAATAGCACAGAAAATTGCAGGGTGGGACAGTTGTACAGTGACAGAGCAGTATGTATGGTATAATTACAGGATAAGCACAGAGGACTGCATGGGTGGGACAGTTGTACAGTGACAGAGCTATAGGTGAGAGATTAGTACAGGAATAGCACAGAGGACTGCAGGGTGGGACAGTTGTACAGTGACAGCTATAGGTGTGAGATCAGTACAATAATAGCACAGAAAATTGCAGGGTGGGACAGTTGTACAGTGACAGAGCAGTATGTATGGTATAATTTCAGGATAAGCACAGGAGGACTGCAGGGGTGGGGCAGTTGTACAGTGACAGAGCAGTATGTATGGTATAATTACAGGATAAGCACAGAGGACTGCAGGGGTGGGGCAGTTGTACAGTGACAGAGCAGTATGTATGGTATAAATACAGGATAAGCACAGAGGACCGCAGGGGTGGGACAGTTGTACAGTGACAGCCATAGGTGTGAGATCAGTACAGCAATAGCACAGAGGACTGCAGGGTGGGACAGTTGTACAGTGACAGAGCAGTATGTATGGTATCATTACAGGAATAGCACAGAGGACTGCAGGGTGGGACAGTTGTACAGTGACTGTGCTATTGCTGTACTGATCTCACACATATAGCTCTGAGGACTGCAGGGGTGGGACAGTTGTACAGTGACAGAGCAGTATGTATGGTATCATTACAGGATAAGCACAGAGGACTGCAGGGGTGGGGCAGTTGTACAGTGACAGCTATAGGTGTGAGATTAGTACAGCAACAGCACAGAGGACTGCAGGGTGGGACAGTTGTACAATGACAGCCATATGTGTGAGATCAGTACAGCAACAGCACAGAGGACTGCAGGGTGGGACAGTTGTACAGTGACAGAGCAGTATGTATGGTATAATTACAGGAATAGCACAGAGGACTGCAGGGTGGGACAGTTGTACAGTGACAGAGCTATAGGTGTGAGATCAGTACAGGAATAGCACAGAGGACTGCAGGGGTGGGACAATTGTACAGTGACAGAGCTATAGGTGTGAGATCAGTACAGCAATAGCACAGAGGACTGCAGGGTGGGACAGTTGTACAGTGACAGAGCAGTAAGTATGGTATAATTACAGAGGACTGCAGGGGTGGGACAGTTGTACAGTGACAGAGCAGTATGTATGGTATTATTACAGGATAAGCACAGATGACTGAAGTGCAGGGGAGGGACAGTTGTACAGTGACAGCCATAGGTGTGAGATCAGTACAGCAATAGCACAGAGGACTGCAGGGTGGGACAGATGTACAGTGACAGAGCAGTATGGATGGTATAATTACAGGATAAGCACTGAGGACTGCAGGATGGGACAGTTGTACAGTGACAGAGCAGTATGTATGGTATAATTACAGGATAAGCACAGAGGACTGCAGGGGTGGGAGAGTTGTACAGTGACAGCCATAGATGCGAGATCAGTACAGGAAGAGCACAGTGGACTGCAGGGGTGGGAAAGTTGTACAGTGACAGAGCTATCTATCTATTGGTTATTTGTAAAGCGGGAACTAAATCACCCGTGAGGGTCTCAAGGCGCTAAAGGGCTGCCAAAGATTGGCAGGGAGATAGGGATAAGTTCAGTCAAAAAGACAGGTCTTGAGGTCCTTTCTGAACTTTGTGAGGGTAGAGGATTGTCTGAGGTGCAGCGGGAGGGTGTTCCAAGTCTTTGCTGCCATGTGGGAGAAGGATCTGCCGCCCGCTGTGGATTTCCTGATGCAGGGGATGACTGCAAGGGCTTGGTCGGCTGATCGAAGTTGTCTGGCGGGGGTGTAGAAGTTGAAGCAGTGGTTGATGTATTCAGGACTGATGTTGTGGAGGACCTTGAACGCGTGGGTTAGAAGCTTGAAGGTGATTCTCTTGTTGATGGGGAGCCAGTGCAGGTCCCTAAGGTGTTGAGTGATGTGGTTTTGGCGAGGGATGCCGAGGATGAGCCTGGCTGAGGCATTCTGGATGCGTTGGAGTCTATTTTAGAGTTTGATGGTGGAGCCGCCATAGAGTTCGTTGCCGTAGTCCAGACGGCTGCAGACGAGAGCGTGGGTGACAGTGAGTCGTCCCAGACAGATTTAGTGGGTCAGAGTAGGACGACTTTGGTCTTGTTGGTGTATAGCTTGAGACGGTTATTGTTCATCCAGGTTGCGACTGCTGTCAGTCCTTCGTCGACGTTTCTCTTGGCGGTGGTGGGGTCTCGGGTGAGTGGGATGAATAGTTGGGTGTCGTCATGGCGTTGAGGTCATGGCGTTGGACGATGGCGGCGAGAGGGGCCAAGTAGATGTTGAAGAGGGTTGGGCTGAGCGAGGAGCCTTGGTGGACTCCGCAGCTGATTCCGATGGGTTTGGAGGAGAAGGACGGGAGTCTTACGAGCCGGAGTGGATGGATCTCATGATTCTGAGGGTGTACTCTGAGGTGAGGGGGCTCCAGGAAGTCTGTATGTGGTGGGAGGAGGTGAATTTGGGTGAGTGAGGTATTGGCGGGGGTAGGTAGGTTTGCGGTGGAGGGTGAGTTCTGGGACGAGAAGCTGTGATAGATGTCGAGGGTCTTGAGGTGGAAGTGTGTTGCGAGGGTATTGCAGAGGTCCTGGGAGGGTGGGATGACGTTGGTGTCGCTGTTGGGTTTGGAGAATTCCTTGCTGTTGTGTGTGTTGGAATGGATTCTGTCTTGGATGCCTGTTTTCTTTGTGGTTCTGATGAGGTGGTGGTGGGTGGCGATGGTTTCTTTGAAAGCCAGTTTTTTCAGGGGGGTCTTGTTGGATCACCAGGTTCTTTCCAACCGTCTGCAGTGGTGTTTGGAGTCCTGGAGGGCCATGGTGAACCAGGTGGCCTTGTTGGTGGCCAGACAGTGTCTTGAGGGGGGCGAGGGAGTTGGCGCAGTCTGTGATCCATCGGTGGAGGTTGCGGACGGAGCAGTTGGCGTCTGTGGGGGTTGCTGGGGAGGACATGATTAGAGTGTGGTACAGTTGGTCTCGGGTGATTTTGTTCCACTTTCTGCGGGGGGTGGGGGTGGGGGGGGTGGTTTGTTGAAGTGGAAATGTATGCAGTGGTGGTCTGTCCACAGTAGTTCAGTGATGTGGTTGACTGAGATGTGGTTGCCTGCTGAGAAGAGTCGAGGGTGTGATCGGCAACGTGGGTTGGGAGTTTATGAGTTGCTTCAGTCCGAAGGTTCAGAGGTTTTCCAGGAGGGTGTTGGTGTTGTGATCGTTTGGGTTGTCTAGGTGGAAGTTGAGGTCGCCGAGGAGGATATAGTCCATTGATGTAGGTGCGTGGGGTGCAATGTGGTCGGTGATGGTGTCACAGAAGGCGGGCCAAGGTCCGGGGGGGGTCTGTAGATGAGGGTGCCGCGGAGGGTGTTGGGGTTGACTTGGATTTTGAAGTGTAGGTGTTCCAGGCCTGGAGAGTGGTCGTCGGAGCTGATTGTGACTTGGATGGAGTGCTTGTGGATGATAGCTATGCCTCCTCCAGGTCGGTTGCTGCGATCCTTGTGGGAGATCTTGAAGCCATCAGGGATTGCAGTGGCGATGTCCGGTGCTGATGCTGGGTTCAGCCAGGTCTCGGTGAAGAAGGCGACGTCTGGGGAGGTGGAGTCGAGCAGGTTCCAGATTTCGAGGGCGTGCTTGTGGATGGAGCGGGTGTTGAGCAGGATGCAGTCGAGGTTCTTGCAGCTGTTTCTGGGTGTGTTGGCTGGTTGGGTTGTGATCCGGATGGAAGAGTATGAGCAGTTGCGGCAGGTGAAAGGTCCACTGGTGTTCATTGGGGATGCTTGATGGCAGGCAGGTGGGATATAGGTGTTAAACATGAGGAGGGTGTTGGTGCCTTAGTGGTGGCGGATGCCGTGGCCAGCGTTTGTGGCATTGGGTGTGGTTGAGGCACTGACAGGCTTGCCCTGCGCTCTCGCATTGTGAACACCATTAAGTACTGCAGGGCGGTGGGTGGGTAGGTAGGCTGGAGGCGGGAGGTTTGAGCGGCGGCAGGAGATAAAAATAAAACAATTGATGCAGGCAAAGGATAAGGGAAGGGGAGAGGGGACTAACCTTAGGGCGCTGTGAGTGCCATTAAGTACTGCAGGGAGGTGGGCTGGTATGCAGGCGGGAGGTTTGAGCGGCGGCAGGGGAAAAAATAAAACAATTGATGCAGGCAGAGGCTAAGGGAAGGGGAGAGGGGACAGGAAAAGCACTGCAGGGGTGGGACAGTTGTACAGAGACAGAGCTACAGGTGTAAGATTAGTACAAGAAGAGCACAGAGGACTGCAGGGGTGGGACAGAAGATAATATTTTATTAAGGATATTAGTAAACATAAAATGTATACATAGAAGATACATCCATACAATATTATTTTGTCAGAATACAGATCTATCATATTTTCTATATAATTGCATAGGTTTATGTGGTTCAGAATAAAAAGGTATCTTCAAATCAAATCCATAGTGACTCGGCTAATCTTGTACTGATTTCACATATACAGATTTGAGGACTGCAGGGGTGGGACATATAGTAACAGAGCCATGTGTGTAGGATCAGTACAGGAATAGCATACAGTATTGCAAGGGTAGAACAAGTACAGTGGCAGAACAATATATGTGGGAATAGTTATGTGTATGTGTGCTCAGTACTGGAATAGCATTATGTACTGTGGGGGTGGGACAGCTTTATATATACATAGGTGACATGACAGACCTGTATGCATGAGTTAGGATTAGTGGAGAAGACTACAGGGCCGGTTGGAGGTGTAGTGACAGCTCTGTGCGCGTGGAGGATCTGTAGTGACAAAGTAATATGCTAGGAAGGCTGTTCTGTAGCAATTAAATGAAATACTGTGGGTGATGCAGGACTAAGCTGCCTCTGTGCGATTCCGGACAGCTGTTCTTCCCTTCTGCGTGGTGTCTGGGGCTCTGTCTGCGCAACTCCTCTGATGGAGACCAGCAAAGCTTCTATGAGAATTTTGCTTTTGTTTTAATTAAGAAAATTGTCTGGGTCCCTGGAGCTGTCATGGCCAAATAGCCCTAGAGGTGGAACAGATGCTGCATCCCTATGCCCAGCCTGTGACTGGCTGCCCGATCTAGGACTAGATGTTACAAGAACTACTAGAAATACTAGGGTTAACCTGTGCTGATCCCCCACAGGAATGTACACTGAGTGCGTGTATGAGCAGCTCAATAGATCATATAAAAGCAATAGTACTGAGCACAAGTGGATAACATGGTCATGAAATTAATTAAAGCCTCATGGCCGCGCTCAATATCACATCAGCAAATGTAATTAGTGAAGAAATAGAAGCAGCTGCAAATCAATAACCCTGAGGGAGGAGAGGTTTGTGTTATGGTGTCTGTGAATTAGCAGGGGCAAAGGGCTACACAACCCCAGGTATTAGGAACAGTACAGGGCTAAGTGTCCCCAGCTATTAAGGGGTGTAGTGGGCTAAGTGTCCACAGCTATTAAGGGGTGTAATGGGCTACGTGTTCCTGGGTATTAGGGCGAGCAGAAGGCTGTGTATTAGGAAGAGCAGAGGGCTTGCGTGTCCCTGGATATTAAGGAGTGCAAAGGGCTACGTGTCCCCAGCCATTAAGGGGTGCAGAGGGCTACGCGTCCTCGGCCTCTAAGGGGTGCAGAGGGCTACGGGTCACTGTGTATTAGGGCGAGCAGAGGGCTATGTGTCGCTGGGTATTAGGGTGAGCAGAGGGTTATGCGTCCCTGGGTATTAGGGCGAGCAGAGGGCTATGCGTCCCTGGGTATTAGGGCGAGCAGAGGGCTATGCGTCCCTGGGTATTAGGGCGAGCAGAGGGCTATGCGTCCCTGGGTATTAGGGCGAGCAGAGGGCTGTGTGTTTCTGGGTATTAGGGCGAGCAGAGGGTTATGCGTCCCTGGGTATTAGGGCGAGCAGAGGGTTATGCGTCCCTGGGTATTAGGGCGAGCAGAGGGCTATGCGTCCTTGGGTATTAGGGCGAGCAGAGGGCTATGCATCCCTGGGTATTAGGGCGAGCAGAGAGCGGTGTGTTTCTGGGTATTAGGGCGAGCAGAGAGCTGTGTGTTTCTGGGTATTAGGGCGAGCAGAGGGCTATGCGTCCCTGGGTATTAGGGCAAGCAGAGAGCTGTGTGTTTCTGGGTATTAGGGCGAGCAGAGAGCTGTGTGTTTCTGGGTATTAGGGCGAGCAGAGGGCTATGCGTCCCTGGGTATTAGGGCAAGCAGAGAGCTGTGTGTTTCTGGGTATTAGGGCGAGCAGAGAGATATGCGTCCCTGGGTATTAGGGCGAGCAGAGAGATATGCGTCCCTGGGTATTAGGGCGAGCAGAGAGATATGCGTCCCTGGGTATTAGGGGTGAGCAGAGATATGTGTCCCTGGGTATTAGGGTGAGCAGAGAGCTGTGTGTTTCTGGGTTTTAGGGCAAGCAGAGAGCTGTGTGTTTCTGGGTATTAAGGCGAGCAGAGGGCTATGCGTCCCTGGGTATTAGGGCGAGCAGAGGGCTCGGATAACATGGTCATGAAATTAATTAAAGCCTCATGGTCGCACTCAATATCACATCAGCAAATTTAATTAGTGAAGAAATAGAAGCAGCTGCAAATCAATAACCCTGAGGGAGGAGTTTGTGTTATGGTGTCTGTGAATTAGCAGGGGCAAACGGCTACACGTCCCTGGATATTAAGTAGAGCAGAGGGTTACGCGTCGCCGGGTTTTAGGGCGAGCAGAGGGCTACGCATCCCCGGGTTTTAGGGCGAGCAGAGGGCTACACGTCCCCAGGTATTAGGGCGAGCAGAGGGCAACGTGTCCCCGGGTATTAGGGCGAACAGAGGGCTACGCGTCCCTGGGTATTAGGGTGAGCAGAAGGATATGTGTTTACGGGTATTAGGCGCAGCAGAGAGCTACGTGTCAATGGGTATTAGGGCGAACAGAGAGCTATGTGTCCCTGGGTATTAGGGCGAGCAGAGGGCTGTGTGTCCCTGGGTAATGGTATAAGGGCGAGCAGAGGGCTGTGAGTTCCTGGGCATTAGGGTGAGCAGAGGGCTGCGAGTTCCTGGGTATTAGGGCAAGCAGAGAGCTGCGATTTCCTGGGTATTAGGGCAAGCAGAGGGCTGTGAGTTCCTGGGTATTAGGGCAAGCAGAGGGATGTGTGTCCCTGGGTATTAGGGCAAGCAGAGGGATGTGTGTCCCTGGGTATTAGGGCAAGCAGAGGGATATGTGTTACTGGGTATTGGGGCAGAGGGCTGCGAGTTTCTGGGTATTAGGGTGTGCAGAGGGCTGCGAGTTCCTGGGTATTAGGGTGAGCAGAGGGCTGTGAGTTCCAGGGTATTAGGGCGAGCAGAGGGATATGTGTCCCTGGGTATTAGGGCGAGCAGAGGGATATGTGTCCCTGGGTATTAGGGGAGAGCAGACGATTACAGTAAATTAGGGCTACAAATGTATGTAAATTAGAAGCAGAGGGTTGTAAGCAGAGGGGCTCACCTCAGTGGCAGAGTATGTCCCTCGGGATGACATCATTAACACATTCCTGTCCACGCTGTCCAAGGCAAATGTCAGCACTGTACGACTCTCCTACAACAAAGCAAAACATCAGTGACATTCTCAGTTCAGCAGCCGATTGATGTAATTATCTGACTCACTAGGGATGCCTAAACCCACAGATACTGAGATCCCCCACGTCTCTGACCTTATGCTGCTTAGCGGTGGGATCAAGGGTCAAGTTGCCATCACTGTCCAACGCACACGTCACCCCGCAAAACAGGGACTTCATTGGGAGACCAGCATCCATCAGACTCATGCAGGCGGCATTCAAACAGCAGGATAACAGCTGGGGGGGGGGGGCTGTTAAGGGTCAAATATGGGAAAGGAAAGAGCACGAAAGGGATCGGTATCAAGAGACTGCAAAAGAAGGAAAGCAAGAGAGAGAGAGTACGCGACAACAAGACAGTTGTAATCCAAGTCCAATGTGTTTGAATATCTATGTCTTTTTCTATCTTTGTCTAAATCTAACCGTCTATTTTTCTGCCTCTCTCTGTTTCTTTCTCTCTGGGCTCGATTTATCATTCATATTCTCCTATATTTTCTCCTAAAAGTTCTCCTGATAAATAATTTCCCTATTTATCATTCAAAAATATGCATAAAGTTGTCCTTCTCTGTTCTCACTCTCCTTGGAGAACATGTTCTCCAAAAAAAAGGGTTAAATTATTTCTTTTTAGTTGTATTTCATATAGTTCTCCTCACAATTCTCCTAGTTACAAATGTATCATTTATATTCTCCTGTGCAGGACTGAAAGTTCTCCTACCTTAAAGTTCTCCATAGCTACAGTGGAGTGCGTCTCTCTCTCCCTCTGCAGTTCTCTCTCTGCGCTTCTCTCTCTCCCTCTGCGCTTCTCTCCCTCTCTTTGCGCTTCTCTCTCTGCGTTTCTCTCTCTCTCTCTGCGTTTCTCTCTCTCTCTCTGCGTTTCTCTCTCTCTCTCTGCGTTTCTCTCTCTCTCTCCCTCTGCGTTTCTCTCTCTCTCCCCCTCTGCGTTTCTCTCTCTCTCCCCCTCTGCGTTTCTCTCTCTCTCCCCCCTCTGCGTTTCTCTCTCTCTCCCCCTCTGCGTTTCTCTCTCTCTCCCCCTCTGCGTTTCTCTCTCTCTCCCCCTCTGCGTTTCTCTCTCTCTGCCCCTCTGCGTTTCTCTCTCTCTCTCTCTCTCTCTCTCTGCGTTTCTCTCTCTCTCTCTCTCTGCGTTTCTCTCTCTCTCTCTGCGTTTCTCTCTCTCTCTCTCTGCGTTTCTCTCTCTCTCTCTCTGCGTTTCTCTCTCTCTCTCTCTGCGTTTCTCTCTCTCTCTCTCTGCGTTTCTCTCTCTCTCTCATATATACACTTTTTAATAAAAACGTATAATTTAATTATTAATAAAAAGGCTTTATAAAGGTTAGGATATAGTATGTATAATGTAAAAATATTTATATTA
>NC_069505.1:492897017-492902017 GCF_027579735.1 Bombina bombina | reverse complement strand
AAACTATATAGATCCTCTGAGCTGGGATTAAACTGTGAAAAGTGACCAAAGCCTGTGTGTGTTACTGGCCGACTTGTAAAAACTATATAGATTCTCTGAGCTGGGGGTAAATTTTGAAAAGCGACCAAAGCCTGTTTGTGTTACTGGCTGACTTGTAAAAACTATATAGATCCTATGAGCTGGGGCTAAATTGTAAAAAGTGACCAAAGCCTGTTTGTGTTACTGGCTGACCTGTAAAAACTATATAGATCCTATGAGCTGGGGCTAAATTGTAAAAAGTGACCAAAGCCTGTTTGTGTTACTGGCTGACCTGTAAAAACTATATAGATCCTTTGAGCTGGGGCTAAATTGTAAAAAGTGACCAAAGCCTGTGTGTATTACTGGCCGAACTGTAAAAATTATATAGATCCTTTGAGCTGGGGGTAAATTGTGAATGGCGACCTATGCCTGTGTGTTACTGGCCGACCTGTAAAAACTATATAGATCCTCTAAGCTGGGGCTAAACTGTGAAAAGTGACCAAAGCCTGTGTGTGTTACTGGCGGACCTGTAAAAACTATATAGATCCTCTGAGCTGGGGGTAAATTGTGAATGGCGACGTATGCCTGTGTGTTACTGGACGACCTGTAAAAACTATATAGATCCTTTGAGTTGGGGGTAAATTGTGAATGGCGATCTATGCCTGTGTGTTACTGGCTGACCTGTAAAAACTATATAGATCCTCTGAGTTGGGGGTAAATTGTGAATGGCGACTTATGCCTGTGTGTTACTGGCCGACCTGTAAAAACTATATAAATCCTCTGAGCAATGACTGGATCAGCTCTAACAATTTAGCCCCAGCTCAGGGGATCTATATAGATTTTACAAGTCGGACAGTTGAAATAATGGATAGTACAATTAATTGTTGATACCTAGAAAATTCTGATGCACCAATACCTTTGAAAAAAAGTGTGTCTCTTTCTGAACAGTGTCTTATAAATAAGCCATTTCTATAAAAATATTCTGCAGCCTTGTCCTAAAGGACCGGTAAATACAGTAAAATTTGCAAAATCAACAAATGCATGATAAAAAGACAATGCAATAGCACTTAGTCTGAACTTCAAATGAATAGTAGATTTTTTTCTGACAAATTTCAAAGTTATGTCTATTTCCATTCAGCTTGTATCATGTGACAGCCATCAGCCAATCACAAATGCATATATGTATAGTCTGTGAATTCTTGTACGTGCTCAGTACGAGTTGTTTAAAATTGCTGCTCTATCTGAATAATGAAAGTTTACATTTTGACTTGAGTGTCCCTTTAAAGTTCTAACCAATATTAAATAATCCAGGGTAAAAGCCTGGGGATATTAAAAACATAATTTATGCTTACCTGATAAATTCCTTTCTTCTGTAGTGTGATCAGTCCACGGGTCATCATTACTTCTGGGATATTACTCCTCCCCAACAGGAAGTGCAAGAGGATTCACCCAGCAGAGCTGCATATAGCTCCTCCCCTCTACGTCACTCCCAGTCATTCGACCAAGGACCAACGAGAAAGGAGAAACCAAGGGTGTAGTGGTGACTGGAGTATAATTTAAAAAATATTTACCTGCCTTAAAAA
Source organism: Bombina bombina (assembly GCF_027579735.1). Classification (NCBI taxonomy): domain Eukaryota; kingdom Metazoa; phylum Chordata; class Amphibia; order Anura; family Bombinatoridae; genus Bombina; species Bombina bombina. Next base: position 492,900,416 of record NC_069505.1, on the reverse strand, counting down.
ACAGGGCGGGCCGTGGACTGATCACACTACAGAAGAAAGGAATTTATCAGGTAAGCATAAATTATGTTTTCTTCTGTTAAGTGTGATCAGTCCACGGGTCATCATTACTTCTGGGATACCAATACCAAAGCAAAAGTACACGGATGACGGGAGGGATAGGCAGGCTCTTTATACAGAAGGAACCACTGCCTGAAGAACCTTTCTCCCAAAAATAGCCTCCGAGGAAGCAAAAGTGTCAAATTTGTAAAATTTGGAAAAAGTATGAAGCGAAGACCAAGTTGCAGCCTTGCAAATCTGTTCAACAGAGGCCTCATTCTTAAAGGCCCAAGTGGAAGCCACAGCTCTAGTAGAATGAGCTGTAATTCTTTCAGGAGGCTGCTGTCCAGCAGTCTCATAGGCTAAACGAATTATGCCACGAAGCCAAAAAGAAAGAGAGGTAGCAGAAGCCTTTTGACCTCTCCTCTGACCAGAGTAAACGACAAACAGGGAAGACGTTTGTCGAAATTCCTTAGTTGCCTGTAAGTAAAACTTTAGGGCACGAACTACATCCAGATTGTGCAGAAGTCGTTCCTTCTTCGAAGAAGGATTTGGACACAAAGAAGGAACAACAATCTCTTGATTGATATTCCTGTTAGTGACTACCTTAGGTAAGAACCCAGGTTTAGTGCGCAGAACTACCTTATCCGAATGAAAAATCAAATAAGGAGAATCACAATGTAAGGCTGATAACTCAGAGACTCTTCGAGCCGAGGAAATAGCCATTAAAAATAGAACTTTCCAAGATAACAACTTTATATCAACGGAATGGAGGGGTTCAAACGGAACACCCTGTAAAACGTTAAGAACAAGGTTTAAACTCCATGGCGGAGCAACAGTTTTAAACACAGGCTTAATCCTGGCCAAAGCCTGACAAAAAGCCTGAACGTCTGGCACTTCTGACAGACGTTTGTGTAACAGAATGGACAGAGCTGAGATCTGTCCCTTTAATGAACTAGCAGATAAACCCTTTTCTAAACCTTCTTGTAGAAAAGACAATATCCTAGGAATCCTAACCTTACTCCAAGAGTAACCTTTGGATTCACACCAATATAGGTATTTACGCCATATCTTATGGTAAATCTTTCTGGTAACAGGCTTCCTAGCCTGTATTAAGGTGTCAATAACTGACTCAGAAAACCCACGTCTTGATAAAATCAAACGTTCAATTTCCAAGCAGTCAGCTTCAGAGAAGTTAGATTTTGATGTTTGAAAGGGCCCTGTATCAGGAGGTCCTGTTTCAGAGGTAGAGACCAAGGTGGACAGGATGACATGTCCACCAGGTCTGCATACCAAGTCCTGCGTGGCCACGCAGGCGCTATTAGAATCACTGATGCTCTCTCCTGTTTGATTCTGGCAATCAATCGAGGAAGCATCGGGAAGGGTGGAAACACATAAGCCATCCTGAAGTCCCAAGGTGCTGTCAGGGCATCTATTAGGACTGCTCCTGGATCCCTGGATCTGGACCCGTAACGAGGAAGCTTGGCGTTCTGTCGAGACGCCATGAGATCTATCTCTGGTTTGCCCCAACGTCGAAGTATTTGGGCAAAGACCTCCGGATGAAGTTCCCACTCCCCCGGATGAAAAGTCTGACGACTTAAGAAATCCGCCTCCCAGTTCTCCACTCCCGGGATGTGGATTGCTGACAGGTGGCAAGAGTGAGACTCTGCCCAGCGAATTATCTTTGATACTTCCATCATTGCTAGGGAGCTTCTTGTCCCTCCCTGATGGTTGATGTAAGCTACAGTCGTGATGTTGTCCGACTGAAACCTGATGAACCTCCGAGTTGTCAACTGGGGCCAAGCCAGGAGGGCATTGAGAACTGCTCTCAATTCCAGAATGTTTATTGGCAGGAGACTCTCCTCCTGACTCCATTGTCCCTGAGCCTTCAGAGAATTCCAGACGGCGCCCCAACCTAGAAGGCTGGCGTCTGTTGTTACAATTGTCCAGTCTGGTCTGCTGAATGGCAACCCCCTGGACAGATGTGGCCGAGAAAGCCACCATAGAAGAGAATTTCTGGTCTCTTGATCCAGATTCAGAGAAGGGGACAAGTCTGAGTAATCCCCATTCCACTGACTTAGCATGCATAGTTGCAGTGGTCTGAGATGTAAGCGAGCAAATGGTACTATGTCCATTGCCGCTACCATTAAGCCGATTACCTCCATGCATTGAGCCACTGACGGGTGTGGCAAGCACTTTGAAGTCTTGTTAACCTGTCCTCTGTCAGGTAAATCTTCATTTCTACAGAATCTATAAGAGTCCCCAGGAAGGGAACTCTTGTGAATGGAACGAGTGAACTTTTCTTTTCGTTCACCTTCCATCCATGTGACCTTAGAAAAGCCAGTACTAACTCTGTATGAGACTTGGCAGTTTGAAAGCTTGAAGCTTGTATCAGAATGTCGTCTAGGTACGGAGCTACCGAAATTCCCCGCGGTCTTAGTACCGCCAGAAGAGCACCTAGAACCTTTGTGAAGATTCTTGGAGCTGTAGCCAATCCGAATGGAAGAGCTACAAACTGGTAATGCCTGTCTAGAAAGGCAAACCTTAGATACCGGTAATGATCTTTGTGGATCGGTATGTGAAGGTAAGCATCCTTTAAATCCACTGTGGTCATGTATTGACCTTCTTGGATCATGGGTAAAATTGTCCGAATAGTCTCCATTTTGAACGATGGAACTCTTAGGAATTTGTTTAGGATCTTTAAATCCAGGATTGGTCTGAAAGTTCCCTCTTTTTTGGGAACCACAAACAGATTTGAGTAAAACCCTTGTCCCTGTTCCGATCGTGGAACTCGATGGATTACTCCCATTAACAACAGCTCTTGTACGCAGCGTAGAAACGCTTCTTTCTTTGTTTGGTTTGTTGACAACCTTGACAGATGAAATCTCTCTCTTGGAGGAGAGTATTTGAAGTCCAGAAGGTATCCCTGAGATATTATCTCTAGCGCCCAGGGATCCTGGACATCTCTTGCCCAAGCCTGGGCGAAGAGAGAAAGTCTGCCCCCCACTAGATCCGATTCCGGATCGGGGGCCCTCAATTCATGCTGTTTTAGTGGCAGCAGCAGGTTTCCTGGCCTGCTTGCCCTTGTTCCAGGACTGGTTAGGTCTCCAGCCTTGTCTGAAGCTAGCACCAGATCCTTCTTGTTTTGGAGCAGTGGAAGTTGATGCTGCTCCTGCTTTGAAATTCCGAAAGGAACGAAAATTAGACTGTCTAGCCTTAGGTCTGGCTTTGTCTTGAGGCAGGGCGTGGCCCTTACCTCCTGTAATGTCAGCGATAATTTCTTTCAAACCGGGCCCAAATAAGGTCTGCCCTTTGAAAGGTATATTAAGTAATTTGGACTTAGAAGTTACATCAGCTGACCAG
>NC_069505.1:492884517-492887017 GCF_027579735.1 Bombina bombina | reverse complement strand
TGACTTAGCATGCATAATTGCAGCGGTCTGAGGTGTAGGCGTGCAAAAGGTACTATGTCCATTGCCGCTACCATTAAGCCGATCACCTCCATGCATTGAGCTACTGACGGGTGTTGAATGGAATGAAGGACGCGGCATGCATTTTGAAGCTTTGTTAACCTGTCTTCTGTCAGGTAAATCTTCATTTCTACAGAATCTATAAGAGTCCCCAAGAATGGAACTCTTGTGAGAGGAAAGAGAGAACTCTTCTTTTCGTTCACTTTCCATCCATGCGACCTTAGAAATGCCAGAACTAACTCTGTATGAGACTTGGCAGTTTGAAAGCTTGAAGCTTGAATTAGAATGTCGTCTAGGTACGGAGCTACCGAAATCCCTCGCGGTCTTAGTACCGCTAGAAGGGCACCCAGAACCTTTGTGAAGATTCTTGGAGCCGTAGCCAATCCGAATGGAAGAGCTACAAACTGGTAGTGCCTGTCTAAGAAGGCAAACCTTAGATACCGGTGATGATCTTTGTGGATCGGTATGTGAAGGTAAGCATCCTTTAAATCCACTGTGGTCATGTACTGACCCTCTTGGATCATGGGTAAGATTGTCCGAATAGTTTCCATTTTGAACGATGGAACTCTTAGGAATTTGTTTAGAGTCTTTAAATCTAAGATTGGCCTGAAAGTTCCCTCTTTTTTGGGAACCACAAACAGGTTTGAGTAGAACCCTTGTCCTTGTTCCGACCGCGGAACCGGATGGATCACTCCCATTAATAACAGATCTTGTACGCAGCGTAGAAACGCTTCTTTCTTTATCTGGTTTGTTGACAACCTTGACAGATGAAATCTCCCTCTTGGGGGAGATAATTTGAAGTCTAGAAGGTATCCCTGCGATATGATCTCTAGAGCCCAGGGATCCTGAACATCTCTTGCCCAGGCCTGGGCGAAGAGAGAGAGTCTGCCCCCCACTAGATCCGGTCCCGGATCGGGGGCTCTCGGTTCATGCTGTCTTTGGGGCAGCAGCAGGTTTCCTGGCCTGCTTGCTCTTGTTCCAGGACTGGTTAGGCTTCCAGCCTTGCCTGTAACGAGCAACAGCTCCTTCCTGTTTTGGTGCAGTGGAGGTTGATGCTGCTCCTGTTTTAAAGTTCCGAAAGGGACGAAAATTAGACTGTCTAGCCTTAGCTTTGGCTTTGTCTTGAGGTAGGGCGTGGCCCTTACCTCCTGTAATGTCAGCGATAATCTCTTTCAAACCGGGCCCAAATAAAGACTGCCCCTTGAAAGGTATATTAAGTAATTTGGACTTAGAAGTAACATCAGCTGACCAGGATTTTAGCCACAGCGCCCTACGTGCCTGTATGGCGAATCCTGAGTTCTTAGCCGTAAGTTTGGTTAAATGTACTACGGCCTCCGAAATGAAGGAATTAGCTAGTTTAAGGACTCTAAGCCTGTCCGTAATGTCGTCTAGCGTAGATGAACTAAGGTTCTCTTCAAGCGACTCAATCCAAAATGCTGCCGCAGCCGTAATCGGCGCGATACATGCAAGGGGTTGTAATATAAAACCTTGTTGAACAAACATTTTCTTAAGGTAACCCTCTAATTTTTTATCCATTGGATCTGAGAAAGCACAGCTATCCTCCACCGGGATAGTGGTACGCTTAGCTAAAGTAGAAACTGCTCCCTCCACCTTGGGGACCGTTTGCCATAAGTCCCGAGTGGTGGCGTCTATTGGAAACATCTTTCTAAATATTGGAGGGGGTGAGAACGGCACACCGGGTCTATCCCACTCCTTAGTAACAATTTCAGTTAGTCTCTTAGGTATAGGAAAAACGTCAGTACTCGCCGGTACCGCAAAGTATTTATCCAACCTACACAGTTTCTCTGGTATTGCAACGGTGTTACAATCGTTGAGAGCTGCTAAGACCTCCCCTAGTAATACACGGAGGTTCTCCAATTTAAATTTAAAATTTGAAATATCTGAGTCCAATCTGTTTGGATCAGAACCGTCACCCACAGAATGAAGCTCTCCGTCCTCATGCTCTGCGAGCTGTGACGCAGTATCAGACATGGCCCTAGCATTGTCAGCGCACTCTGTTCTCACCCCAGAGTGATCACGCTTGCCTCTTAGTTCTGGTAATTTAGACAAAACTTCAGTCATAACAGTAGCCATATCTTGTAATGTTATCTGTAATGGCCGCCCAGATGTACTAGGCGCCAAAATATCACGCACCTCCCGGGCGGGAGATGCAGGTACTGCCGCGTGAGGCGAGTTAGTCGGCATAACTCTCCCCTCGCTGTTTGGTGAAATTTGTTCACATTGTACAGATTGACTTTTATTTAAAGTAGCATCAATACAGTTAGTACATAAATTTCTATTGGGCTCCACCTTGGCATTGGAACAAATGACACAGATATCTTCCTCTGAGTCAGACATGTTTAACACACTAGCAAAAAACTTACAACTTGGTTATAATCTTTTTTAGCAAAAAACGTACTGTGCCTCAAAGAGGTACTAACGA
>NC_069505.1:492854517-492869517 GCF_027579735.1 Bombina bombina | reverse complement strand
AGCTAGTGACGTATGGGATAGCAATACCCAAGATGTGGAACTTCCACGCAAGAGTCACTAGAGAGGGAGGGATAAAATAAAGACAGCCAATTCCGCTGAAAAATTAATCCACTACCCAAATCAAAAAAGTTTCAATTTTTATAATGAAAAAAACTGAAAATATAAGCAGAAGAATCAAACTGAAACAGCTGCCTGAAGTACCATTCTACCAAAACTGCTTCTAAAGAAGAGAAAACATCAAAATGGTAGAACATAGTAAAAGTATGCAAAGAAGACCAAGTCATTGCTTTGCAAATCTGATCAACAGAAGCTTCATTCTTAAAAAGCCCAGGAAGTAGAAACTTACCTAGTAGAATGAGCCGTAATCCTCCAAGGCGGGAATCCACCCGACTCCAAATAAGCATGATGAATCAAAAGTTTAAGCAAGATGCCAAAATAAATGGCAGAAGCTTTTTGACCTTCCTAAAACCAGAAAAGATAAAAAATAGACTAGAAGACTATCTGAAATCTGAATAGCTTCAACATAAGATTTCAAAACTCTTACCATATCCAAAGAATGTAAGAATCTTACCAAAGAAGTCTTAGTAAAAGACAATAATTCCTCCCTAATGTTGATAGAAATCACAACTTTAGGTAAAAATTGAAATGAGGATAGCAAAAACCACCTTATCCTGATGAAAAAAATCAGAAAAAGGAGACTCACAAGAAAGAACAGATAATTAAAAATTGTTCTAGCTGAAGAGATGTCTAAAAAGAACAATACTTTCCATGAAAGTAAATAAAGTCTAGAGAAAACATATGCTCAAATAGAAGAGCCTGTAAAGCTTTTAGAACCAAATTAAAACTCCAAGGAGGAGAAATTGGCTTAATGACAGGTTTGATAAGAACCAAAGCCTGAACAAAATAATGAATAACAGGAAGGAACACTGCCTTACCCTGATGAAAAATCAGAAAAGGAGATCCACAAGAAAGAGCAGAAAACTCAGAAACTCTTATAGCAGAAGAGATAACCAAAAGGAACAATACTTTCCAAGAAAGTAATTTTAATGTCCAGAGAACGCAAAGGTTCAAACGGAGGAGCCTGTAAAGCCCTGAGTACCAAATTGAGACTCCAAGGAGGAGATATTGACTTAATGACAGGCTTGATACAAACCAAAGCCTGTACAAAACATGAATATCAGAATGAATAGCAATCTTTCTGTGAAAAAGAACAGAAAGAGTAGAGATTTGTCCTTTCAAATAACTTGCAGACAAAACCAACCTGAAAAATTGTAAAATTCTAGGAATTCTAAAAGAATGCCAAAAGAATTTATGAGAAGAACACCAAGAAATGAAAGTCTTCCAAACTCGATAATAAATCTTTCTAGAGACAGATTTACAAACCTGTAACATAGTATTAAAGGGACACTGTACCCAAAAAATGTATTTTGTAATTCAGAAAGAGCATGCAATTTTAAGCAACTTTCTAATTTACTCCTATTATCAATTTTTCTTCGTTCTCTTGCTATCATTATTTGAAAAAGAAGGCATCTAAGCTTTTTTTTGGTTTCAGTACTCTGGACAGCACTTTTTTATTGGTGGATGAATTTATCCACCAATCAGCAAGGACAACCCAGGTTGTTCACCAAAAATGGGCCGGCATCTAAACTTACATTCTTGCATTTCAAATAAAGATACCAAAAGAAAGAAGAAAATTTGATAATAGGAGTAAATTAGAAAGTTGCTTAAAATTTCATGCTCAATCTGAATCACGAAAGAATTTTTTTGGGTACAGTGTCCCTTTAATCACTGAGTCAGAGAAACCTCTATGACTAAGAATCAAACGTTCAATCTCCATATCTTCAAATTAAATGATTTGAGATCCTGATGGAAAAATGGGCCTTGAGATAAAAGGTCTGGTCTTAACGGAAATGACCAAGGTTGGCAACTGGCCATCCGAATGAGATCCGCATACCAAAACCTGTGAGGCCATGCTGGAACCACCAGCAGTACAAACGAACGCTCCATTAGAATTTTTGAAGAACTAGAGGCGGAAGATCTAGACAGAATGATAATTCCAAATAAGTGTCAATGCATATGCTACTTCCGCCTGAGGATCCCCGGACCTGAAATAGACCCCTGGGAAATTCCTTGTTAAGACGAGAGGCCAACAGATCTATTTCTGGAAGCCCTCACATCTGAAAAATTGAAAAACATATCTGGGTAAAGACCATTCTCCCGAATGTAAAGCTTGATTAACAGAGATAATCCGCTTCCCAAACGTCTATACCTGGGAAAAGGACCCCAGAATTTAGATAGGAGCTGGATTTAGCCCAAGCAAATATCCGAGATATTTTGTCACAGTCTAAAGACTGATAGTCACACCCTGATGATTGACATACACCACAGATGTGATAATGTCTGAAAAAAACAATAAACGTCTCTTCTTCAAAAGAAACCAACTGAAGAACTCTGGAAATGCACGGAGTTCCAAAATATCAAATGGTAATCTCGCCTCCTGAGATTTCCAAACCCCTTGTGCTGACAGAGAACCTCAGACAGCCTCCCAACCTAAAAGACTCGCATCTATAGAGATCATGGTCCAGGTTGAAAGAATCGAAGAGACCTGTAGAACTAAATGATGGTGATCTTAACCACCGAATCAAAGATAGATAAACATAGAATTCGAAGATTTAAAAAGTGAAATCCTAGAATCCCTGCACCATTATGCAGCATAAAAAACTGGAAAGGTTTTCTATGAAAATGAGCAAAAGAAAATGAATCCAATGCTGCAGCCATAAGACCTAAATTTCCATGCATATATAGCAACTGAAGGAAATAATAGAGACTGAAGGTACCGACAGACGGAACCCAATAAGAAAAAAATCACTTATCTGTTAGAGACAAAGACAGTGACACAATCTATCTGGAAACCTAAAAAAGGTGACCCTTGTGTGAGGAATCAAGAGCTTTTGATAAAAAGATCCTCTAACCATGTCTTGAAAAAACAAAATTGAATCATATGAGATTCCGTAGTCTCAGAAAATAAATAAAAATAATCTGAATGAAAACAGAAATGAAGATATGCATCTATTGTATCTAATGAAAACAAATAATGCTATCACTGACCAAAAAAAGTCAGAATAGACCATATAAATACCAATCTAAAAGATGGTACATTTATATAATAAAAAGATTTTCTATCTTTGGAACAATGAATAGTTTGAATAAAAACCCCAAAACCCAGATCCTAAAAATGGAACTGGAATAAATACCCCAGAAGATTCCAGATCTGAGCAGCGCTTGATCCTCAACAGGTGATCAACCGCACTTCAACATTACCCAAAATATATGGAACTGAAACACATAAGGAAAGTGTTAGCCTTACTGGAATAGCTGGAATATAATAGAGAGAAAAAGACTTCTCACAGACGGTTTTACTTCAAATTTTATTTTGTACCCAAAATCTAAGTATTTTGGACCGAATAGAACCAAAAAAACTTCTAAATAAAAACATGTTACTTGGGTAAGAATTTAGAATTTTGTTCTTTAGTAAGAACAACCAAACTAAGATAAGCTTAAAGTTTTAGTCTAAGAACTTAATCTTGAAGCCCAGAGTAACAGTTAAGAATTGAATCCAATATGAATCAAATAATTGATTATCTTGGAAAAAAAGAAATAAGGATTTTTTTAGAAATCACAAAATTTCTTCTAGCTAAAAACAGCTAAAGACATAGATTAAACCTCATTTGTGAAAATATTCAATAAAAATGAAGAAACAAATAAAATTATTAGCATGTTAATCCAGTTAAGGGACCAGAACATACCGGACTTGCATAAACAAAAATGTAAGACAACAAGACAAATGCAACAGCACCCAGTCTGAACCTCAAATGAGCAGTAGACTTTGTCCCTTAACAATGCTAAATAATACATAATCTGATACTTGATCTTTAAAGTAAACAGAAAAAATGGAGCAAAAGCAACATCATCCAAATAAATTACAGGTCCAAGAAAAGTACCTGAAAATAAAAAAAATTCCTTAAATAGGATACAACCATTTAAAAAGAAAATAAATACTATTTTGCTATAGAAACAATAGCATAATTTAGCAGGAGTAGAGATAGCCCCATTAAATTGGAGAACCCTCAAAATTGAATTTAACTGCCGGCAAAGAATATAATTTAAAACCTTTGAAGAAAATTGTCAGCCTATTTATTCCATTCCCTAATATGAAGGAATGGAAAAAACCTCTGAAGACACAGAAGATAAAATAAGCAGAAATAAAATGTTAGCTAGTTTTGAAAAAGAACTAGTTACCGCAATATCCAAAATAATCAACACCTTTTCAACAAAAAACAAATGTAATCTAATAAAAAAGTAGATTTGTTAGTGTTAATATCTGATGAAGAAAAGTTCTGAAAGAGAAAAAACATCATCAGAGAAGGATAATTCAGTATGTTGTTGGTCATTTGAAACTTCATCAAAAAGAAGTTTGAAAAAGACCTAAAAAATTTTTAATAGAAGGCGCAAAGTCAGACAAAGCCTTAACCTAGAATCAGAAAAATATTCTTATAAATTTTCTAAGTATATCTTGTACATAAGATGTAAAAAGAAAAGCAATACATAAAACATAAATACTAATGGATTCTGCATGTAAAAGTTTATCATGATAACTTATTACAAACCATAGCTAAAGATAAAGATTCATAACATTTAAAATAAATGAACTTAGCTTTGGTAGGACTTCTTAGTCAACAGGAATCCCTCAGTATGTTCTGATCCAGGAATAATTTATGGAAAATCTTGCAATATGTAATAGAAAAAAAACATATAAAGCAAAATTATCAAATTCCTTAAATGACAGTTTCAGGAATGGGGAAAAATGCAAAACAAACAAGCCTCTAGCAACCAGAAGCAACAAAAAAGTGAGACTTAAATAATGTGAAAAAAAAGTGGCGCCAAGTATGGCGCCCACATTTTTTGGCGCCAAGTATGACGCCCACATTTTTTGGCGCAAAAAAAGTCTAACACACATGCGTAAAAAATGACGCAACCACGTGTAAACTTCCGGCGTCAACTATGGCGCCGGAAATGACAAAATTTTGCGCCAAAAAAGTTCGCGCCAAGAATGACGCAATAAATTGAATCATTTTCTGCCCCCGCGAGCCTAACAGCCCGCAAGGAAAAAAGTCAATTAGAAAATTTCTTTAAGAAAAAATATTTTATTCATATGCATTTTCCCAAATAATGAAACTGACAGTCTGAAAGAAGGAATACTGATTATCCTGAATCATGGCAAATATAAGTTTAAAGACATATATTTAGAACTTTACGTATAAAGTTCCCAACCATATCTTAGAGTGTCACAAAAAATAAGACTTACTTACCCCAGGACACTCATCTACATATAGCAGATAGCCAAACCAGTACTGAAACGAGAATCAGTAGAGGTAATGGTATATAAGAGTATATCGTCGATCTGAAAAGGGAGGTAAGAGATGAATCTCTACGACCGATAACAGAGAACCTATGAAATAGATCCCGTAGAAGGAGACCATTGAATTCAAATAGGCAATACTCTCTTCACATCCCTCTGACATTCACTGCACTCTGAGAGAAAAACCGGGCTCCAGCCTGCTGTGAAGCGCATATCAACGTAGAATCTAGCACAAACTTACTTCACCACCTCCATTGGAGGCAAAGTTTGTAAAACTGAATTGTGGGTGTGGTGAGGGGTGTATTTATAGGCATTTTAAGGTTTGGGAAACTTTGCCCCTCCTGGTAGGAATGTATATCCCATACGTCACTAGCTCATGGACTCTTGCTAATTACATGAAAGAAACAAAAATGTATGCTGACCTGAAAAATTATTTTCTTTCCTGGCAGGGAGAGTCAACAAATTCATTCATTACTGTTGGGAATACAACACTGGCCACCAGGAGGAAGCAAAGACAACCCAGCCAAAGCATTAAATATCCCTCTCACTTTCCTTACTCCCCCTGTCATTCAGCCGAGGAAAAAGGAAAAGTAGGAAAAACACTAGGGGTATAGAGGTGCCTGAAGATGAGGACAAAACTCCGCCTTAAAAATACAGGGTGGGTTCGTGGACTCCCCCTGCCAGGAAACAAAATAATTTATCAGGTAAGCATAAATTTTGTTTTCTTTCCAAACGCAGGGAGAGTCCACAAATGAATTTATTACTGTTGGGAATCCAATACCCAAGCCAGAGAGGACACAGAATGAACAGGGAGGGAAAGTAAGACAGGTGAACCTAAATCTGAAGGCACCACCGCTTTTCTCCCGAACAAACATCAAACTTATTAAATTTTGAAAAGGTATGTAAAGAGGAACAGGTCCTTACAGGTTTGTTCCACAGAAGCTTTGTTCTTAAAAGCCCAAGAAGAGGCCACTGCATGTGTAAAATGAGCCGTAATCCTCTCAGGAGGCCGTTTACCAGCTTCCTCAAAATCCAAACGAATGACACTCCTCAACCAAAAGGAAAAAGAGCAGTTGCGGTGGCCTTCTGACGTTTACATTTACCTGCGTACACAACAAACAAGGAAGAAGATTGTCGCACACCCTTGGTTGCATGAAGATAGAATTTCAAAGCACGCACTACATCCAGAGTGTGCAACAAGCACTCCTTCTGAGAGGAAGGGATAGGGCAAAAAGGAGGAACTACAATTTCCTGGTTGATATTGCGGTCAGAGACAACCTCAGGTAGAGAAATTTGGTACATAAAACAGCCTTATCCGCATGGAAAACAAGATAAGGAGGATCACAGTGCAAGGCGAAATCTCTGTGAGCAGAAGAAATAGCCAACAAAAACAAAACTTTCCAAGATAAAAGTTTAAATGTCAACAGAATGCATAGGCTCAAACGGAGCCTGTTGAAGAACACGAAGAACAAGATTAAGGCTCCAAGAAGGAGCAACAGGTTTAAACACAGGGCTGATTCCAACCAGAGCATGAACCAAGGACTGAACATCAGAAAGATTAGCTAACTTCTTGTGCAGTAACACAGAAAGGGCAGAAATCTGACCCTTGAGAGAACTAGCTGACAAACCTTTTCCTAAACCATCCTGGCGAAACAACAAAATCTGAGGAACCTGCATCTTGTGCCAAGGGAAACCTCGATCCTCACACCAAGTCAGATAGGTATGCCACACCTTGTGGTAAATACAACGGGTAACATGCTTACAAGCCTGGATCAGGGTATCAATGACCATATCAGAAAAACCTCTTTTGGACAGCACTAGGCGTTTAATCTCCAAGCAGCCTCAGAGAATGTAGATTTTGAAACAGGAACAGACCTTGAAGTAGAAGGTTCGCTCGAGGAGGCAATAGCCACGGAGGAGAGGAGGACATCTTCACTAGGTCCGCAAACCAGGTCCTGTTGGGCCACGCCGAAGCAATTAGAATCACAGAGGTGATCACCCAGGGAAGAAGCGCAAACGGAGGAAACAGATAAATAAGTTTGAATTTCCATGGAGCTACTAAACGTGTCCAACACTGCTTGAGGATCCCTCAATCTCAACCCATATCTGGGCAGCTTGGTATTGAGATGAGGTCTATCTCTGAAACCCCCACCACCACCACCACCTGAGCGTTAACTCGGAAAACACCTCGGGTGGAGAGACCACTCCCCGGGGTGTAAGGATTGTCTGCTCAGGAAATCTGCTTCCCAACTGTCCACCCATGGGATGTGAATTTCCGATATGTGACAATTGTGAGACTCCGCCCACTTTAGTATGCGAGACACCTCTCTCATCGTCAGGGAACTTCTTGTTCCCTCTTGGTGATTGATATATACCATTGAAGCCATGTTGTCCGACTGAAATCTGATAAGCTGGACAGAACAAAGTTGAGGCCACGCCATGAGAACATTGAATATGGCCCTCAATTCCAGAATGTTGATGGGAAGAGAAGACTCCTCCAGTGACCAGGTCCCCTGAGCCTTCAAGGGACCCCAAACCACACCCCAGCCAAGAAGGCTAGCGTCTGTAGTCACAATCTCCCACAATGGTCTCAAAAAACGTGCCTTGTGAAAGGTGTTCCTGACAGAGCCACCAGGAAAGAGAGAATCTCTTGTAGGGCTGTCCAGGATGATCTGTTGGGATAGGTCGGAATGATCGCAATGTCTGAGCATACATAGTTGTAGAGGTCTCAGATGGAAGCTAGCAAAAGGAATAATGTCCATGGAAGCCACCATGAGACCAACTACTTCCCTGTATTGAGCCACAGAAGGACATGTAGAGGACTGAAGAGAGAGACAGGCCATAAGGAGTTTGAATTGTCGTTGATCTGTCAGGAAGATTTGCACTGAAATCAAATTGATGATCGTTCCCAGAAAGCACACCCTGGTGTTGGGGACCAGGGAGCTCTTGCTGAGATTTAGCTTACATCAGTGAGACCGAAGGAGACACAGAAGAGAGTCCATCTGAGATCTTTCCAAAGGAAAAGATGGAGCCTGAATGAAGATATCGTCCAGGCAAGAAACCACTGTGATTCCCCGCATTGTGGCCACTGCTTGAAGAGCTCCCAGTACTTTCGTAAAGATCCTTGGAGCCAAGGATACACCAAAGGGCAGAGCTAAAAATTGGAATTTTTTGTCCAGAAAGACAAACTGCAGAAACTGAAAATGATCCTTGTGGATCAGAACATGCAGGTATGAGTCCTTTAGGTCTATAGTGGTCACGATCACGGATAGATGCAATAGCGGCAGGATAAAGTATATAAAACATTTCAAAAATCCCAAACACTTTTATTAAGAGCTATAGACCTCCATTATCCTCAAAGGTTAACCACTGATTGCGGTAGGAAGATCCGTCCCAAGCGGATCCATAGCGCAAGCACTGCACAGGAGCTCTGATAATATTGACATTAAAATAGATATCCTTAACCTAGAATATAAAAAAGTGTAACCTAGAATATAAAAAAAAAAGTGTACCCAGACCCTTTAGGGAGGAAACAGGTGTCAGCTGTACACCACACATAGGGCCCCTCTTATTTACTGATCTAGTCTGCAGAGAAGGTTATAACGAAAGGGGACTTACCCTCCAGGGTCTCTGCCATGTAGCAGTCACAGCACTTCCAGTTCTGACAGCTTCATCCATTCCTGACAGGGACCCGAGGTAGAAAGGAAAGCAGTGTAAGGTTGCCAGGTGGGTGTTAGTAAAATACGCTGGAAGGAGGCTAAGGAAGGTTCATTGTGACATCCAGGAGCTAACAGCCACCAATACTCTTACTAAGAGGATTACATGGTTAGAGCATAAACCCCAGTCCTATCTTGCAGGGAAACTACGTATTAAAGGACTTCCATTTCTTCAGAGCACTTTCTTCGCCAACCTTCTAGTTGACAAGGCAAAGAATCACTGGGGGAGTAAGGGAAATGGGAGGGATACTTAATGCTTTGGATGGGGTGTCTTTGACTCCTCCTGGTGGCCGGGTGTTGTTTTCTCAACAGTAATGATTGAATTTGAGGACTCTCCCTGCCTTTGAAAAGAAATTTAGGAGCTAGCCCAAAACAGTTTTAAAGTCAGATTTTTGGGTATCTACGTGATATATTAGTATGTGTGTTGGGCTGGCATGTTGCTCAGGATATAAGCTTTGTTATAGGGATATAGAGCCACAGCATATGTTTTTGAAATGCAAAGTGCTTAAAAAATTTAGAAATAAAATGTAGAGGTTGTCACTGTGCATGCACTGGCTACCGATTCCTGAATGTACCAAGATGTTGATAGGTAGGATTGCAATCTAACAATCAGCACCCACAAGGGGACCCAGTTACGGCAGACACAAGGTCTCCAGCATGGTCTTAAAAATAAACATTTTAAATACTGCCATTTCATATAAATTTTAAAAAAAAGTATCCGTTTAAAGGGTCAATAAAAACCTTGAAATTTGCATATGGATAGTTCTGTTCTATGTGTAATGAAACAACTTTGCAATATACGTTCGTGTATTTTGCCCCCTTTTCATGTAATTCCATCTGAAAATTGAGGAATGAAATAAACCCTGATGACTTATCAAAACTAACCCTGCATCATACCTTTCCCTAATTGACTTTTATTGTATTTTTTGAGGACATACATAAAAGTGAGTCAAATAAACAAGCAAAGAATGAGTTATACAAACAGGAAAACTATCCTCAAATTTATCTTTTTTTTTTTTTTTTTTTATTCCTGATTTAGCAAACCAGACCACTCTTGGGTCTATATATTCAAGATTGCATCATAACAAAAGATAAAGAAGAAGTTATCTGAATGCTTCAGGAAAAGGAAAAATAATAAAATAAAGTCCAAAGCTGGAACATCAAACCAATATATTAAAGGGACAGTCTACACTAAATGTCTGCCTGTTTCAAAATGCTCTATTGACAGCCTCTTATCACATCCTTTATTTGCTTTTCACAACAGAAGACTGCTAGTTCAGGTGAGCCAGTTAGATAACATTGTGCTCACACCCGAGGGTTGTGGCAGACACTACACTAATTGGCTAAAATGCAAGTCAATAGATAATAACTAAAAAGTAATGTTATCAGGGGGCTGTCAGAAAAGGCAAGGTAATCACAGAGGTAAAGAGTATATAAATATAACTGTGTTGGTTATGCAAAACTGGGGAATGGATAATAAAGGGATTATCTATCTTTTTAAACAATAAAAAATTTGGAGTAGACTGTCCCTTTAAGTTAGAAACAGCACCGTATTACTAAATATTCCTGGTAGGAAATCTAGGTATGCTGCTTAGTACAGAATGCTTTGAGGTAAGGGGTATAAAAATGTATCTTACACAAAAGTAGCACTCTGTAAACGTAACGTAATAGAACTTTTCCAGTGTTTGTCGCCATCTAGTGGCCACCGGGAGTAATTATATATAGTAGTAGACCAAAAAGAATCGGCACCCAGTTAACAGTGCAGTGAAATAGTTTAAATTAGTTTAGATACATAAGGAATAGAGCATTAAAGTATAAAATAAGCGATATACTTCCAAGGAGAGTTCAAGAACCATCTAAAGGGTGGACATCCTAAGCAGAAAAACATATAAAGGTGCTTTATATGAATTATTTAATATTTCAACCCTTCCCATGGTTACGGCCGCTAACCACCAGTCTAAATCCTATCAAAAAGTTAACTATATGCACCATGTGGATAATCGGAAAGTGAAATGAACCTTTCAAACTATATTTCTAGCATTAACATTACGAACAAGTTAAATGGATAGTAAACACCAAAAAGTGTATTGTTTAAAAAGATAGATACTCCCTTTATTTAACATTCCCCAATGTTGCATAACCAACAGTTATAATAATATACTTTTTACATCCGTAATTACCTTGTATCCAAGCTTCTGCTGACTGCCTCCTTATTTCAGATCTTATCACAGACATTGCATTTCAGGCAATTAGGGCTTAGAAATTAGCATATGAGCCTATCTAGGTTTAGCTTTCAACTAAGAACAACAAGAGAACAAAGCAAAATTTGATAAAAGTAAATTAGAAAGTTGTTTAAAATTACATGCCCTATCTGAATTATGAAAGTTTAATTTGGACTTTACTTTAAGAACATCTACAATAAAGATTTTTCAGAACATTTCTTTGCAGGAATTTATGAATGTTACAGATTTGGTGAAAAAGATATCATTCAACATCGTTTCCAGAATGAACACTGTAGATGAAAACAGGCTGATTATATTCATTGAAAGCTCCATGGAAATCTTGAGCAGGTTTTAAGTGTAGGATGGTTATGAATCTCAAACTGTCCTGGACTGGTTACGGTCTTAAGAAAGTCAGTGATCCTGAATGAGCGTATGGGACATAAGAACAGTTAATCTGTGTAAAGGGTCAAGTAAGGATGCAGTCTTTAGTTGGTTTTTTTTTTAAACAAGAAAAAGTGGATTAACCAGATATTCCACAGTGGGTTGAGAGTCCCCTCTTGGCTGTCACTGCAGAAGTGATGCAATTGTAGTCTGTAGGCATTTATAATGGGGTAATCTGAAGGGACACTGAAGTCAAAATTGAACTTTCATTATTCAGACAGAACAGCAATTTTAAACAACTTTCCAATTTACTTCCATTAACAAAATGTGCACAGTCTTTTTATATTTAAACTTTTTGAGTCACCAGATCCTACTGAGCATGTGCAAGAATTCACAGAATAAACGTGTATGCATTTGTGATTGGCTGATGGCTGTCACATGGTACGTGTATGCATTTGTGATTGGCTGATGGCTGTCACATGATACAGGGGAGTGGAACTAGACATAACTTTTAAAATTGTCAGAAAAAATCAACTACGTGCTTTTGCTAAAGTGGGCTGCAATTGTTGCTGTGTCACACGCAGTGGTGTTTGCCAGGCCAAATCGATATATGAGCATTGCAGCAGTCCTTGAACCGGGATCCAGTTAGAGGTGACATAGCATCTGGAGACAGGCGACTGAGCAGGTAATCCAAAGGGTCTTTCTCAAGTATGGTGAGCATGGATTTCTCAAATTTCTCTAAATGAGGATCAAGGCACTGAGATAAGCTGGTTTCCGTTGTGGCAGCCATTTCCATCAGTTCAGTTATGTAGATCAGGGCTCTTGGTGTAAGAATAGAAAAAAATTTCCCAATTACAGAAAAGGATTGGTTCTAGATTGTCCAGCTGAGGCTAGAGAACCCCGGGGAATCCGGGGGGGTCGCCGCCTTGCAATTAGCCGCAGCTGAAGGCCCTGTGTGTCCAGTCCATCACTCCAGGGTCATCAATACAGCCAAAAACGATATTTTCTAGATCTTTACTAAACAAGGTATAGATATATGTGTAGTATATAATAGTGAAGCTGTAAATTAAAGCCAAAAATCTGCAGATTAACGTCTTTTCTTCCGGAGCTCGTGGAAGTGCGTCTAAACAGAGACGTTGCTTGGACAAGCCCCACTTCCCTTATTGGATTTAACGAATAAGAACTGCAAAAAAAATGCACTTTAAACTAACATAACTGTAGTTAACCTTGCTGTCTGCAGACTTGAGTCTGGATTGGCTGCTACAAATAAGGCAATTGGTGGGTGGAGTTTGGCAACTAAAAAAAAGGAGTTTTTATAGTTACAAAAGAATTGTAGTAAAATGGATGTTAATATGGTTTAAAAATGTTTAGACTTGGATGATAATTTTTTATTCTATAGCAACACAACAGAAATGTCTTTTAAATTACAGGATTTTTACTGTCCCTTTAAGTTTGGGGGTCAACAAATATCTTCAGAATCTAGAAATATGTAGTATCCTACTCCTTTACAAATTCCTGATCATATCTTCCATTAAAGGGATATAAAGCAGTGCTCTTGAAATTTACAGTGGTCCCAGATGACTGTTTCCTATCTTTAACATTGAGTGGACTACTACATTTTTCTCTCTGGGCAAGTAGCTTTTAACCCCTGACTAGTAAACCATAACAATATTTTTCCACCCCTGTATGTGTATGGATCGATAGATAATTCGATTTTAGTGCTTTCTGGATTTGCTAGTTTGGAAATCCAAGTACTAAACGAAATTGTGAGTGTCACAATTTCCAAAGGCGAAAACTTTGGAGGAGCTGTCCCAGTGTCCCAGTTTGCCAGGTGTCCGGTATTTGACCGGACAGTCTAGTAATTCTGTTTGCTGTCCAATAAAAAAACTTTTTTTTAAAAACGGACTGTTTTGGGTCCATTCTGTCTATGTGCCATACTGACTGCCTGACAAACTTTGTTTACAGTCAGTGACACTGTGAAGCTAAGTAGCGCAGCACTAAATAGAGCAGACCTGAATAGCGCAGACGTGACGTCAGTCACATGATGTGCGGCAAGCGTGAGGGTAGGCAGCATGTAAGGTACACAGCACTATGGGACATGCAGTTGCCATGGTAGCAAGACGCTAACAGTCCTCCCCGGGTTAACACCAGCAGTGCCAGTGACTAGGGCAGGGTATTTTCCTGGCACACATGGCTTTGCGGTCACATAATGAGCATCAGGCTGCCAGCCAAAGGCTACTGCTGGTCACTGAGCAGGAACTGCTATAGCAGCAGCTACATGCGCTCAGTAGCAGACACTGTGTAAATAGCTATATATGCAACGTTATTTATTCTGTGTGTACAGTGCACAGGTGTGTTATGTTTACATAGTTGCCAAAATTTGAAAACAAAATATATATATAAAAATTAAAATATGAATTTGTATTTTGTAATGCTAGCGCAGGGGTAAGTATTTATATAAATATATACAATAATTAATATTGTATTGTAATACATACAATAAATAATATTGCCCATATGTCAGCCCATGATTCCTATTGGTATGTTTCCACTTTCTAGCACTATGATAAATTATAAAAACAGAGACGATTTTTTAAGATTAGGTTGAAGTATTTTAATAAAAAAAAACAACAATCTAATCATCAGGTTAACTCTATAGAATTTATCCATATGGTCTTCTGTGACGACAAATCTCCATATGGACAAATGCTACAGTATTTGTGCCAAGAAAAATCTGCTTCATCCCACTAACATGGCTTATTAACTCCAAAAACATGTGATGTTGTGTATTAGCTGTGCCTAATTCACAAGAATACAGCTAGGGTGTAAGGACAGGAAGGTTCTTTTGCATACAGACAAATTGTCCTACATTTATGGCATAGGAACTAGCAGAGATAACACCCTAAAGTTCCATAGCAAAATCTTTGAATATGCTAATGTTTGCTATGCTAGGGGCAAAAGTAATGGAGGCATGAACCACTTCCTCAGTAAACAGAGAACAGCTGTACATTGGCAACAAAGCCAAAAAGGGTGAAGTGTACATATGGGATTCCCTACTTCTCTTGTATAAGAACACAGAAGCCTTGGACTTGGGCCTGGCATTTGCTCTCTCTATATTTTTCCTATTACTTTTGTAATAATCCGTACCCTTTACTTTCTGAAGCACATAATTGCCCTGACAGATAGAAAAGAGCTTAACAATTTTGTGCTGCCAGATCTCTCTGAGAGGGACACATAAGTCGACCACTGACACGTGAAAAGC